>NW_027210710.1:700000-730000 GCF_029030835.1 Brachyistius frenatus | reverse complement strand
AATCTAAAGCAGTTCCAGTTTCAGGGAACGACAGGAACATCAAGAAGCTCCAACAAAAAACCACGGGCGGGCCCCCGACTTCGTCCCGATCCGTCTCTTCACGAGTGTCGGCTGCCAAACACTCGGCGTACGCGTCCATCCAGCCTGATGTCTGAATGGCTGACAGTAGTTTGTACACTTATAGCACGAAGGAGGGAAATACATGTTTAAAAAAAACAAAAAACATCAAACAACAGCTGTGAAATTTATTTCATGGCATCTTTAAATTATTTTATTGCCAAAATGTAAATTAGATTATAATTCCTGACATTTTTGTGTTATTTTTATAGATTTTTCACAGTGAAGTATTTTTGGAACAAATAAACCCCGAGTAATAAGAAAAGCGTGACTGGTCATTTTTAAATTTTTCTACTAACGTGGCATTTCCTGTCAAATCTAAATGGCATATTTGAACTTCCCTAAACTCAGAGCAGACTGCTGGAAGTTTCATTCAGATAGAAAGGTGATGAACTACGAATCGTACAATACCTGCGTGGTACGGCACGACGGTTAGCGATGCAAAGAAATGTGGACCGTCGAGCAGCTAAAGGCGCAGAGGCTTTTCTGAGGAGCTGGTGGAAGCTGGTGGAGACCAAACCAGAGCTGAAAGGGAGAAAATATCGCAGGTGAATTTCAAGAATTTCCAGGACTTCGCATAAATTGCAATTCAGATCACGAAATCCAGCTTTGTAGGCCAAGAGGGCAAACTAGTTCTTATTCGAAGTCATAGAACTTTTATTTTTTATTTTTCTTAAATAAGAAGCATCACCTCCTCTTGAGCTATAATGAAAAAAAAAAAGTTGAGAATTTTTCCTTTGCTGCTTTTTTTTTAAGTAACTAAGCGCAATCAGCAGTTACGTAATATATATATTTTTTTATTCATTGTCTTACAGGTGGAGTCATCACACAGCTATGCACTCAGTAAAAAGCGTTTTGTTCTTATTTGAGGAAAAGTCTTCAGGGTCTCTTCTCAGAAAATATGATATTTCTTGCCCCGGTTACGTTACCAGCCGACTCCCTTTTTTTCTCGGTATTATTAAGGATGTAAAAAAGATTCCTGCACAACTAAAAGCTTATTTCGGCTAAACCGGAAAAGAACCGAGGTCTGATTCTTCCATCTTAGACCGCTGGAGAATTTAAAATTAATTCCTGTCCTTAAAAAAAAAAAAAAAAAAGATTCGGAGACAATAATTTGTGCTTTTATTTTCAAAATTTTGACTTTGAATTTTATTTTGAAAGCGTCGTATGAGCTGACACCACTTTACATTTATGAATTCCTCTATTCTACCTCTCCACATATCTGCAGATGAATCTCTTCTTTCCATCCCATAAACGCACTTTGCGTTGTCGAGCACGCTCGGCTTTCTCAGTTTGTAATATTTACCACTTAAAGATCTTCCTTTTTTTTAATATATATATATCTTTAGCCTCGTAATTGTCCCGACCTGCGTTGTATTTTATTTTACGTTTTTTTCCTGCCGTTTCCGTTTCATGTTTCATTATCGACCGCCGCGGTGAAAACCCGGCCGCTCCGAGGACGACTGAAATCTCCCGCTAGGTTACGAGCTAAAAGTGAGGAAACAAACACGCTTCTTCTGGCACCTGAAAATACGTTGGTGTTTTTTGTTGCAGATATTGTGTTTGGTGGGATTTTAGTGCGAGATGAATGTTTGTACCTAATTATTGCAAATTTGTACGACTTTTTAAAGGAAATAAAAGTTTGTGAGTCTGACAGGTTTACACATTACGGCCTCTCGCTAAAGATGACAACACAACGACAGCGAGTGAAGCAGGTTAACGTCTGCAGGATGTTTACGGCGGGATTCTTCCACAATAACGGGTCCTGATCTAAAAATGATGTTTTTATGTTTATTTTTTTGCACTTCGTGGATTATGGTGGACATGTGGAACAGCAGTTGTTTGTTTTCGTGCTGTTATTTGCTCGCTTTGGTCGCTTTAAACTGCACTCGTGTTTTCTGGACGCACTGGTAAAACAAAATGTTCGCAAACTGAGATGTTCCCGGGAGCTGTGGCGTCAAGACACTCAGGACTCGTCCCCCCCCCCCGTCCTCGATAATAAAATAACCAACTGGAAAAACAAACATGTGATGAGCGGCTCACAGAACCCAAAAAAAAAGAAATGTCTCCGCGGGGCCAAACGGTTATTCGATGACACAAAGGCGCATCTGTGACTGTTCAGAGGCCTGCGGGTGATTAACTTCAGCTCAATAGGACAGTTTTGTTTATGTCTGTGTACGATATTGGCCGCGTGACAATCGGAGCAGTGTGACTACCGTCTGTACCATAAGTGGCGCAGGCCGGCGGCTCGGCGGGCCAGAGACGACTCCCCGTCGTGAGCCGGCGGTTACCAGCCTCGCTTGGCCTCCGTCCCGTGTCAGCCGCTTTATTCCTTTTACGAATGTCACGGAAATCATCTCGTGAAGAAGAAGAAGGGGTGGGTGGTTACACCGCCATCATTACAGAGTTGTATCAGGAGCAAAATTTGAAATGTCACAGAGTTTTCAGGGGATGCTGGCACTTATCGGTCCGATCCACTCAATCCTGTTATTGTTTACTTCGAAGGTCGCTGTTGGCGTCCTTTTCATCGGCTGCTCACGCCGGCAGCTTTGCACGCTGCAGCATCGGCTGAACTTTGAGCAAATTTCCTTTTCTGCCCGTTCTGTACTTTGATTTCTATCTCGCGTCGGACCAGAGGCGGCGTACAACCCGGACATATCTTGAGTATCTCGACTTTATCGCAGAGCGGACGCGTTCCAGCAGAAGGCCCAACGACCCTTCGCTGTCGTACGATGGAGACGTTCAGGGACCAGCAAAAAAAAAAAAAAAAAAAAAACTGGCCGCCATCCCCTTCGAAGCTGAGTCTCTCCAAAGCGGCCAAGTAGAGTTTAACGGTAACCAAAATGCCATCGCGCCGCAGTTCAGGCGGTTTACATCGAACGTTTTCGCCCTCCGAAGGTCTGACGCGCCTTCTTCAGGTCTGGGACGGGGAAGCTCCGCCCCCTTTTTGAAACTCAGAAACGCCTCGTCAAGGATCTCAGTTTCAGGTCACGTGTCGTCGCTTAAACGCACGTTGATCGAGCAACATAACTCGGACTACTTCGTTAATCCTTCCCTCGTACTTCATCGCTCGCACCTCGTACCGGCGGCTCAACTTCGCCCACACGGCGACCGGCGAGACATTCCTGAGACGTAGTTCAGACCGGAGCTGCGTTACAGCAGTCAGAAAGAGAGGACGGTATGAGGAAGACGTGGCGGACTAAACTGAACTTCACACCTCCGCTGACATCGAACGATGTTTCTCACAGATTGCGCTCGAAGACAGACGTGTGACCTTCACGTTTTCAAACGCTTGCGACACGCGGCGTCCAGAACGTCCTCTACTTTCTATTATTAAGCAGAAAGAGGAAGAGAAAAACCACATGGGGGCCTCTTCCTCTTCCTCTTCCTCTGGTTCATCCTGTTGCAGGGTCATGAATGAGCAGGTTACTGGCAGAGCAAATGGAGAAGTCGTGTGTGTGTGTGTGTGTGTGTGTGTGTGTGTGTGTGTGTGTGTGTGTGTGTGTGTGTGTGTGTGTGTGTGTGTGTGTGTGTGTGTGTGTGTGTGTGTGTGTGTGTGTGTGTGTGTGTGTGTGTGTGTGTGTGTGTGTGTGTGTGTGTGTGTGTGTGTGTGTGTGTGTGTGTGTGTGTGTGTGTGTGTGTGTGTGTGTGTGTGTGTGTGCGTGCAGATCTCTTATCATTCATGCTTTTCAATCGTTTAGTAAACGTGCGTACGAACGTGTTGTGCTGAACAGAAAAAACTGGATCTGGAAAAAAACAACGCATTCACAGCAGCAACATGATCTCCACCACTGTTACGTAACGGCGAGCGAGTCGCGTTATTAAAGGACGAACCGAGAAGTCGTCTTCGTTCAGAAATGATCAAATCTCCTTTTCGGTTTCATCTTTTGTCAGTTTTAACGTTTTCGACGACGGCGATATGTTTCGGAAACCGTTCCGCTTGCGTGCAAACGCACAGAGAAGCCGAAACCTTCGCGAACAGCCGCGTCGAGCTTCGCCGCTAGATCGGAAGCGGCGCCCGAGTTACGCATTCTTTCGTGAGCGGCGGTCTGCGATGTTTTTACGAAACATCGCAGAGTTTGTGACAAATTATCGGGGAACAGAAAGAAAATCGCAGGGAGGCAAATCCAGCGAGGAGAAGCGGTTACGGAGATACGATAGTGTTGCCGTGAGGGGTCGCGTTGTCACGTCGGAGAGCCCTGTTGCCATGGCGCCAGAGCTCGGTGTACCTCTCAATAAACTCCACCGAACCGAGGGGGTCGTTTCAGGTGAATTGTGGGTTTCATTTGTATGTTTCTGACTGAACGTATCTGCTGCTGATGGTTATCGACTCGGGGAAGGGGAGGTGGGTCGGAGGGAGAGAGGGGGGAGGGGGTGACTGATGGTCCATTACTCGCTGCTTAGCAACAGCCAGACGGCCAAAAATGCATCAGCGTGATGAGAGTCAAGAGCCGCATGATGGCTTTGTGTTTGTGCCTGGCTTCTTCTTCTTTTCTTTTCTTTTTTTTTTTTTAGGCATCCAGACTGATCAGCTCATGTCGCCGCCGCAGCTGGCGTCTTGGTTGCTGTGGTTACGGGCGGTAGGCTTTTTATTTACCTGCAGGAAGGCACACCCGACAGTTCAGTTCAGTTCACATTGTGTTCGTTGCAATCAATGTTTTTTTTTAATTTATTTTTTTTATGCACGATTACATTTTTTGCAAAAATATTAAAATTGCACTTGAAAACAATCTGACGTACGCAGGCGGAAATAAATAAATGATGTCGCTCATGAAGCGTGTAAATTCAGCATCCACTCCACTGAAGAGACCAAAAAAAAAAAGTACCCATAAACTGCAATACCACTTAGGGCCACTCGGGGCTGGCGCCCAAAAACTTCTGGCTCCAATTCAACTTTGCTCGTTGTCATGGTGACGTCAGCTAAATTCCCTCCTTTGAATTCGCATTTTATTCGTACATCTGAAGATAATCCTATCATTAATTTGAAATTAGACCTTGACAAGCGGAATATTTTTTTTTGGGGGGGGGGGGGGTTGATTGACAGTCAATATTAGATGCAAATATCTAATAATTGCGTAATAGTGGATAGAACGAAGCGTTAATCAACTCTCAGGTGGTTTTGCAGATTATTCTCAAAAGTTTGCATTACATTTTGGATGGTGACACATTTTTGGTGAGGTGTGTGTGTGTGTGTGTGTGTGTGTGTGTGTGTGTGTGTGTGTGTGTGTGTGTGTGTGTGTGTGTGTGTGTGTGTGTGTGTGTGTGTGTGTGTGTGTGTGTGTGTGTGTGTGTTCACGTTGGGGGGTGGGGGGTTCTGAGTAGAACCCACTTCATCTAACGTTTCTACACTTAAAGAGAAGTCAGGAGTTACACTGGCTGTGGTGTGTGTGTGTGTGGTGAGGAAGTGGGATGTAGGTATGGTACCAAGTGATAGTGTGTGTGTGTGTGTGTGTGTGTGTGTGTGTGTGTGTGTGTGTGTGTGTGTGTGTGTGTGTGTGTGTGTGTGTGTGTGTGTGTGTGTGTGTGTGTGTGTGTGTGTGTGTGTGTGTGTGTGTGTGTGTGTGTGTGTGTGTGTGTGTGTGTGTGTGTGTCTTTATTTCTTATCAACGGGTGTTGTGAGTGTGTCGGGTGTTGCTGCTGATAGCGCTGCAGGGTCGAACGGTGCGTTTCTGTTTTCCATTGATTGCCAGTCGGGATTCACTTATCTGTCCTAAAACACACACACACACACACACACACACACACACACACACACACACACACACACACACACACACACACACACACACACACACAGCAACTGATTTCCTCTCTGTTGCAACACAACGGCAGCACACACACATATTTAACTGTCCCCTGCTGCAGGAGAACTGAACCAGTGAATCCATCTGATGATGTCATCGTTACATCAGGACTTGTGACGAAAAGACAAACCGTTGTTTTCAATAACTCTGACATTTTTTTTCCGGTTTAACGTTTACTGCCGGTACAACGTACGTCGATGCGTGATTTTATCAGCGCGGAGCGTTTTAACGTTTGTACTGTTTTAAGTTGTCGCGTTCTGGCCGACGGGTCGACGCCGTCACGACGTTCCTGCAAAGAGCCGAATCCGAACTCCTTCTCACTCCTGCAAACGTCTTGGAAAACCTTGACGGTCCTCAAAGAGAAAAAAAAACACCAAAAAAACCACACAAACGTGCAGGTTTTTTTGTTTTTTTTCATACAGTTGTGAGGACTCGTTGACGTTCGGCCGCAACAGATTCTCAAAAAAAAAAAGAGTTTTGACCATTAAACTCTCTTTCTAAGTTGGAGAACGGAAATGTCGTTTCTACAAAAATAAAATCCGTTGAAACACACACACACACACACACACACACACACACACACACACACACACACACACACACACACACACACACACACACACACACACACACACACACACACACACACACACACACACACACACACACACACACACACACACACACACAGACACACACACACACACACACACAGACACACACACACACACACACACACACACACACACACACACACACACACACACACACACACACACACACACACACACACACACACACACACACACACACACACACACACACACACACACACACACACACACACACACACACACACACACACACACACACACACACACACACACACACACACACACACACACACACACACACACACACACACACACACACACACACACACACACACACACACACACACACACACACACACACACACACACACACACACACACACACACACACACACACACACACACACACACACACACACACACACACACACACACACACACACACACACACACACACACCCCTGGAGAAAGTGCAGCAGGATGCACTTTTATATTATTCCTGGCAAAGCTGCGGTTGCTCCGTTTGATGATTACCACCAAGCATGCGGCGTTCACACACACACACACACACACACACACACACACACACACACACACACACACACACACACACACACACACACACACACACACACCACATGAAGGCCTTTCCCAGAAGCGGTGCTCAATGGCCGCCGTGCCTTCGTCTTCCTCGTCTTCCTCGTCTTCGTCCTTCTCCTTCCAGCAGCTGACTGATGTCGGTGGGACGCTTCGCTTCCTTTTTAAATTCTTGAAGGAAAAACTCCACCCGAAAACCACTTCAACCTTTAAAAAGAAGAAAAAACAAAACAGCTGCTGGTGGTCCGCCGTCGATTCTCCGGCTCCGCTCGGTGTTTTCGCCGTATTGTTTTTTGTTTCCCGGCCGTGATGTCAAAGTCCAGATATTTCCATGATGTCTGAAACAATAGCTGATTGTTGGGTTTCGGTGCCAGTTTTGTTTTTGTTTTTTTCTAAACGCTCCACGACTTCTGATGGGAACCGGTGTTTTTGTTTTAAACGGCAAAACCCAACGAATATTTCCGTCCTCTTCTCATCATGGCAAAGAAAAATGAAACCACTTCCCGTTTGCCTTTTGTCCACGGCCAGAAACTCTTCCAGGAATCCACCTTTTTATAAATTCCCGGCTAAGTTCCATATTTTGGCTCGCGAGCGTTGAGTGTCCGGTGGAGATTTTTTTATTTTGGTTTGAAGGAGTCACAATAAACGATCATGAATAACCGTTAAATTAGTTGCGTTATAAACGTGAAATATACACACAGCGTCCATCAAACTCAACTGTCGGATGTAGAAATCTACAAATATTTAAACATTTTAACACATAAAATCAGAAAACATCTGATTTTGACGAGGTCGCCTACGTTTTGTTTTTAGGCTACGAAGGTGTTTTTTTTTTTTTTTTTTACGTTTTACTGGGATGCATCGCCATGGTAACCGATGCTCCAAAAGCTAACCCTGCGTGTTTACCGCGTACGCGAGACGAGTCCGTACGAATGGCGCCCTCTGGTGGCATTCGCGACGTCGGACGCCCCAAATCTTCTGCAAACCTTCGAGTTCACGAGTTGCGACGTTGTTTGCCGACGGAGAAATGTCAGAGGTCGACGAATGTGAAGCTAATATATTGTAATTTTATTCACATAGAGTTTGTCGTAACTTAGATGACGTCATCTTTTCCCTTTTGTGTCTTCATTTTCCCGCGTCGCGTTCGCCGCCTGTTGGCTTGTGTGGCTTCCACCTTGCCGTTGCCTAGCAACAGTGTTTTTTTTTTTTTTTTTTACAACTTAACCACCTGAACGGCGAGCACACGTCTCCCGACTTGTTGCTGTGATGGGCGTCGTCAGGGTGGATTCGATCCACCTGGTCACGCTTCGGGGTCGGACACAATCTGGTGTGTGTGTGTGTGTGTGTGTGTGTGTGTGTGTGTGTGTGTGTCTTCTGGTTTTTGTTTGGTTAGATTTGGTTCGATTACTGCGTCACATCCACAAAGCAGATTTCCATGCTCGCCCGATGTTTCACAAAATACCTTCCACCATAACTGTGGTTTGTACTTTTCTATATTTGACTCTTTTAAAAAAAATATATATATATATATTTTGAAGATTACGCCCCCGTGTGTGTGGCCGTGACACAGTGATGTCACGGTGATGTCACTGTGATGTCACGGCGATGTCACGGCGATGTCACAGCGGCACTACTCTCTTCTTTTGTTTGTTTGCAGCCTAAGTTGTCATCTTCTATTTATTTTGAAGCAACTGGGATATTTCTCCGGAAAAATGTATATACGACCCGACAGCGCTTAACATTCAGAGGACGCTGTGTGTGTGTGTGTGTGTGTGTGTGTGTGTGTGTGTGTGTGTGTGTGTGTGTGTGTGTGTGTGTGTGTGTGTGTGTGTGTGTGTGTGTGTGTGTGTGTGTGTGTGTGTGTGTGCTTTTGAGGTCTGTCATTACGCAGCTCGGTGAGATCTTGCGGTGATTCGCCGGGAGCTGTAATTTCAGAGGAATGAAGGGAAGACGAGTTTGAGATCGTTTTTTCTCTCTCCGTGACCTCGGAGGGATTTTGTCGCGTTTGCTCTCCGCTTCAGGTGAAGAAGATTTCCCTGGAGGTGCTACTCAAGCTGCCGACCCACAATCCTTTGCAACAGGGGAAGATACGTGACATCGTTGATTGGGTCAAAGTTCAAGACCACAGACTATAAATAAAAGTGTTCCTAGCTTCAGGTCTGTAAAATGGTTCTGATCCAGAAGTGTCTTCAGCTGCAATACCAGCGAGTGCCACTAGAGGTCGGCTCCAAAAAGCCTCCGGCTCCATAGACTCCCATTCAACTTCTCTCATCAAATCCAAAGTGAATAAAATGTGTCCATCAGTTATCTCGGTGTTGTTAGCTAAAGTCACTCCTTCTTCTTAGTTTTCTGGAGGTCCATCTGAAAATAATCCCTCATTCATTAGAAAAGAAGATTCAAGAAGACCTGGTTTTGGGGGCGTGTCTGTTTGATTGACAGGCCTGTGGTGCAGTCAGGTTACAGCTATCGGTGGGCGGGACGTAGTATCGTCAGGTTTCCAATCAGATCGAGTTAGATTCCCTCCCCACCCCCCCGGCTCCTCCCCCAGCTCGCCCAAATATGGTCACTTCCTGCTCCGAACAAGCAAAGATGCCGCCGGCACAAAACCCGAATTCGAGGCTTCGTAACGGCCGTTCAGGGTGACGTCGCCGCCGGATACGACATCATCACGTGTTCAATTTTACTTTGTAATCTTAAAGATTTGTTGGTCAAAACTTTGTCATCATTTTCTCTTTTAACGTTAACAAAACAGCTGGACGTTACAGCGACACCTGAAGAACCAGAACCGTAGTTTGAACACCACCGCTGTGTGTGATCTGATTCAGGAGCTGGTGGCCGTCTAATTAAAGCACGCGGCAGACAGACAGGCAGCAGCAGCCTGTCTGTCTGCACGCTGCAGGATGAGGAGTCCTAATAAGGAGGAGATTGTAGGGGAGGACACACACACACACACACACACACACACACACACACACACACACACACACACACACACACACACACACACACACACACACACACAGCGGTAATCCCATTCCCTGGCTCCCTCTCACTGCTCGGGCTGCATGTGTGTGTGTGTGTGTGTGTGTGTGTGTGTGTGTGTGTGCGTGTGCGTGCGTGTGTGTGTGTGTGTGTGTGTGTGTGTGTGTGTGTGTGTGTGTGTGTGTGTGTGTGTGTGTGTGTGTGTGTGTGTGTGTGTGTGTGTGTGTGTGTGTGTGTGTGTGTGTGTGTGTGTGTGTGTGTGTGTGTGTGTGTGTGTGTGTGTGTGTGTGTGTGTGTGTGTGTGTGTGTGCTCTAACAGCTTTCATATGCCACTGAGTTCAGCGTGCCGGTCAGTCGGTTTGTCGGTCAGTAAGTCAGTCGGTTGATGAACTTTTTACGTCGTCAGTTTCACCTTTTTTCAAATATAACAAAATTAAGATGGAATTCAATTTATTTATTTTTTATTCTTACTGCTCAATAAGTTTATTTAAGATTACAATCTTTAAAAAAAAAAAAAATTATTTAGCACAGCTTCGACTGATCTGACCTCTTTTTTTTCTATGTAAAGTTTTCGTACGAGGTCATCGCAACAGGAACTAATACCACGTACATACCACGTTATTTATAGCCGATATCTGATGACTGCTCCTATACGGGGGCCGTTTAAATACACACAACTCAACAATAAAATGTATATTCAACAGCACAAAACACAAACAATTATGCAATAAAATTACTCTAAAACTCAATGAATATTTTTCACATTTTCTCCAATTTCTTTTTTATTCTATTCTGTTTTTATTGTGTTTTATTTTATTTTTGTGTACTTATCTTTCCCGCCTGTATTCTTATTAATAATCCTTGATAAAGTTGAACTTATCTTAGAAATTATAATTGAGCAGTTCTTTCATAAAAATAATTTAATAATTTTTTTCTTTATTGTTTTTAACATTTTCTAGAATTCTTTTTAATTTTATTCTGTTTTTTTTTGTCTGTTTTCTTTTTGTGTAATTATCTTTCCCGCCTCTATTCTTAAACTGCTGTGACAAGGATTAAATATAGATTAAATATAGATTTATCTTATTTTAGAAGTGCCAGGTCAGCAGTTTATTAGTGATGTTGTCAAACCTTTGTGGCTGAAAAGTTCATTTCAGGTCGTTGTTTTCTTAATTCTGTGTGCAAAACATGGTGATTATTGTTTACGGATGCGTTTCAGCTTTTATCCTTTTATTCGCTTGCTGATTGATGTTTGCACGAAGAGCAGTTCAATAATTATTCTGATGTAAAACTCACTGATTTGGCTTCTTTCTTTTGGTCTTCTTAAAAAAAAAACACAATTATTCTTCATCAGCACAACTTGCGGTCAACACCTTTAATTAATCGCGTTAATAATTAATATCTAGTGTTAACGAGCAGCTTTTAAAACGATCTAAAACTGACCCACTTATTAACATTCATAAAAAAATCTGCTGATTTCACTGCGATTTAAACGCACTTTGACAGATTGTATGACACAGATGTGTTTGAGGTTGAGAACAACGTGGAAATCCTGAGATTTATAAAAACAAGTTGAGTCAGAAATTAAAGCACTGAGTCAGTGGATGTTGTTGTTGTTGTTTTACTATTGAAGAGGTGGAACCAGCCAGCCAGCCAGTCAGTCAGTCTGCCAACCGGCCTGTAGGTGGCACATTAACCCACTTCTTCAACCTCGCTGCTGCTCCTGCTTTCTCTTTTGTGTGTGTCGCTATAACAAAATGTCCTGTTCTGCTCTCCATCATCAGCTGCTGCACCCGCAGACAACTCTTTTCAGATTTCAGTTTATTTTACAGCTGCTTTTTTTTTTTTTTTTTTTTTAATCTCTGCAGGATCTTTACGTGAGAATGTGCATATCCTTTCAACACCCAGACAAAGTGGTTTCCGACGAGGCTGTGGTTCCTTGTAAAAGTGTGTGAGCCCACAAAGAAAAGACATGCATGCATAACAATGTGCAACGAGAGCTGTTTATTTACACGTGTGAACGGGTTCGTGCCGTGGCGTCAGTGAGCTTCATTCACCACCAGACTTCATGCACATTTTTACAGTTTTAACATCAATTCGCTGTAATTATCATTGAAATATAGATTATGATAATAGTAATAAAGTAAAGTTGTATGTGCATACATGACAGAAAGATGTATCTCGTGAGATTAGACATTAAAAAAAATTAATTAATTAATTAAAAAAAAAAAAAAAAAAGGGCGTGTGCGTCAATTTAAAGAGCCGGATTGAAAATGAGCGTAATGGTCGGTGTGTGTGGAGGCAACTGGAAAAAAAGATCATGTTACAAGATTTCCTCCGAGCAAAAAAAAAAACCGCTTGAGAAAGCTCACGTGAACCGGGGCCGACTCGGCTCGCGTTGTGATTGGCCCCGCGGTGTCCGCACGTGTACCGGCGAATCCTCGTCGGTTATGTAACGTGCACGGGAGCAGCGAAATGGGACGGAGAGGGGAGGAGGAGGAGGAGGAGGAGGAGGAGGAAGGGATTGCGGTATCCGAGCGGAGTGCTGTTTGGAGTTCATTCATCCCACTGTAAACCCTTTCACCTATTTACCGACAGAGAAAAAAATAAATAAATAAATAAAATCGTGTTTTTGTGCATTTTTAACCCCTTTTGATGTCACGTGACCTTTCATTAAATCGAGATTTATTCCTAATTAATTTTTTTTTAATAAAAAAAATTGATTGATTTGATCACGCGAACAGAATATATGTGCAATTAAAATACAGGATAGGTAAATTAACAACATTATCATGGTGTTAAAAAAAAAACAAACAGCAAAAACACATTGTAAAATATTATTTTTTATTTTTTTTATTTTAATGGGATATTCTGCAACAAAAACTTTGCATGCATATGTTTATAAATGTAAGGAAACTTGTACTAAATGCTCTTTTGTGCTCATTGTGCAGAAGCTGAAAGTGCGTAGATCCTTTTGGATAAGATGACACACTTGAGGTTGTAGTAATAGTAGTAGTAGCGGGAGGAGGAAGAGGAGGAGGAGGAGGAGGAGGAGGAGGAGGAGGGGATGGATGGATGGATGGTGAAACACTCCTGCAAGAGTTTGGACTTAAGAGGACAACGTGGCTCTGAAAGCATTCAGCCCCTCTGTCTGTCTGTCTGTCTGTCTGTCTGTCTGTCTGCCTGTCTGTCTGTCTGTCTGCCAATCTGTCTGTCTGTCTGTCTGTCTGTCTGCCTGCCTGTCTGTCTGTCTGCCTGTCTGTCTGCCTGTCTGTCTGTCTGCCTGTCTGTCTATCTGTCTGCCTGTCTGTCTGTCTGTCTGTCTGTCTGTCTGCCTGTCTGTCTGCCTGTCTGTCTGTCTGTCTGTCTGCCTGTCTGCCTGTCTGTCTTGTCTGTCTTCCTGTCTGTCTGCCTGTCTGTCTGCCTGTCTGTCTGTCTGTCTGCCTGTCTGTCTGCCTGTCTGTCTGTCTGTCTGTCTGCCTGTCTGTCTGCCTGTCTGTCTGCCATCTTCTCCTCTTACCGCAGTTAAAGGGAGAAAAAGCATGCAATAAGCTCCTGTGTCTCGGGACACCACGAATACCAAGCTTCCCTGCATTCCCCAGTAATGACCAAAAAACAACAACAACAACAACAACAAAACAGAAAGTTATGAATCATACACGCATCATAAAAACAAAAAAAAATTAATTTGTTTTTTTTTTAAATTTTATTTCCACGTTAAAACAATAATTTGTAATAGTTTTGTGTTGTCTTCGCTCCTCGTTGCGGTTTTCCCTCTGAGGGCAGACAGGCAGACAGACAGGCAGACAGGCAGGCAGACAGGCAGACAGACAGACACCCGGCTTCTTCTCTCAATCCACGTGTGTTTCTGTCCCAACTTTTTTTTTTTTTTTTTTTTTACCCGCCACCATTTTTCCTGGAATCCTGTCCTCGCAGCACCGTATCACTCCGCCCGCCCACCGAGCAAAAATCCTAGTCCCCGACTTGTGAGCGATATTAACCGGCAACGCCGTCACTCCGCGTTTTCCCGCGAGGACTAAATCAACAAAGACACCGACGGCGGTCGTACTGGCGGTGGGTTCAACTGCCGTTAACGACACGTTGTTGGTTTTAACGTTTTGGCGCGGTTTTTTTTTTTTTTTTTTTTTTAGCTCCGCGGCGGAAGGACACCGCTCGCGGGTGCTATATATATATATATATAAAGTCCGGCGGCCCCGACGGCCACACCTACTCTGATAGTAGAGGAGGAGGAGACGAAGAAGAAGCCGGAGGAGCGCACAATGCGCCCCTGTTCCCCACGCAGAAAGTTTCACGCCAGCAGACATCTCTAGGTTTCACGCCGCTCTGTGGACTATATTTGGGATATTTCATCGTTTTTGGTTGGTTTTTTTCTTCCGTTTTGACCTCCCCCCCCCCTCCACCGCCGTGTGCGTGAGGACAGCTGAAAGGTAAGACAGCTGCATATGGAGTTGAAATGGGGGGGCTACCTCATTTCGACCTAACTTTACACATTGCTGGACTGAAATGCCCCTTTGTGCCTTTTTTTTTCTTGGAGAGTGTCTTTTTTTTTTGGTGCAAGTTTGAAAGCGGTACGTTAGAGAAGTGTTGAAGGGTTTCACGTGGGAGAAGCAGGCGAGCCCCATGCCGGGGGTTTAAATGACCCTCGACCGCCGGTTCACCTTTTGGGATCTTAAAGAGTTTGGGATTCTTTTATTAATTTTTTCACACGGAGATGCATTGCTGCATGCAGAAGTCTTAATTAGTCAAGAAATCACTTTTTAAGCACGGCTTAAAATGATGTTTGATCTTTTTTTTTTTTTTTTTTTTTAATGCAAACTTTTGAACCGAGTCTGGTGCACGCGCAGGAGCCCATGCATCCTAACGGCAGAGAATGACGCTGAGCGAATGCGCGTTCAGAACCTCATTGGGAAATCTGCCGTTTTTACCATCCACCAGCTGCGCCCGGTCGCAGGTAGCTTTAATCAAAGGCATGCATTCATGTGCCATAAACACTGCGTTTCTGTTACGTTGAGTCAGGGGAAATGTCATCATAAACGCAAATAATTAGTTATTTTTGCTGTCTCGTGAACGGCGCAGACTGTGTCTGCTTTAAGTTTTGGCTCAGGTTCCCCAGGCTGTTGATGGTAAAGAAAGGCAGCCTTTAAGTCTTGTCTGCAACACACACGCACACACTGCTGCTTTTGTTCTCCAAACACAGCCTGCCATACATGCACATACCATAAGACCCCGTAGGAATATTAAAAGTTTTTTATTTTACCCTCACCGGATAGGGCTGCTCCTCGGTCTTGATTTTGCAGCATTTTTGCAGTGTAGTTTTAAGTTTTTTTTAATTTTTTTTTTTAATTTTTATTTTTCATAACTGGCTGGTCTTTTAAAGCAGAAATCCAGCTTGAACTACTCGTGCTTTGTACGGAGTGAAGTATTTTTTTTTGTCTGAACAAAGTTGTGAAAGTGCCCAGATTTGTGTGTGTGTGCGCGCGTGTGCGTGTGTGTGTGTGCGCGTGAAACGGTAGACGAGGTCAAGAACATTTTTTGAGGAACAACAGAAACAAAAGCCTCATCACCCTTATCTTACCAAGTACTGTTTCTCATGTCAGCAGGCAGCCTGGGTTGTTGTTTTTTTAGGTTTCTTTGTTCACTTTCTGAGAAGGGAAAAAAAACACATGTAAATTGTGGAAAGAAGTGTCGAGTTTCTACCCCACTTTTCTCTCCCAGCTGTTCCTATGATGTCATGGAGGGGAGGGAGGGGGGAGGGTGTTAAACTTTGGGGGGTGATTTACGGCCTCCCCAGAAGCAGTGGGCGGAGCCTCGGTGATGTAAACACGGATAAAGGTGGCCGGGTGCTGGTGGAGGTCTCAGTGAGGAGGAACTACACTTTCACTACAGCACGTGTTGCTGCTGCTGCTGGGTTTTTTTGTTTGTTTTTCACCGTCTTTTATTTCTTGCTTGAAACACACTACCGGATGAGCTTCTCTGGATTTATTTTTATTTTTTTTAACTCCTATAAGCTCCACTACCGCTCTTGATTTGTATTTTATTTTAAATTTTTTTGTTCTCCCAGATTCAAAACATGTTGCAAAGTTTCTCTCAGTCCCAAGACTGGCTTCACGAGGAGCCGCTGCTCTTCGACGACGAGTTCTGCTCCGGTCTGCTGAAGGACCTCCAGTCGCTGCCGACGCCGCCCCTCTCCCCCATCATGAAGGCCGGGCTGGCCGGCGCCGCCAGGCCCCTGTCCAAGGAGGACCAGCTGAGCTACGTGTCGGACATCCTGCTGGAGGACCACGACATGCAGATCAACTGGAACTGCGACTTCTTCCACGCCGTCTCCGCCGTCAAGAAGGAGGGCGAGTCCAGCCGGGCCTGCTCGCCCCTGGGGGAGAGCGGGGAGGACTGCCTGTGGCAGTGCCTGGTGGCCGACAAGGCCCTGGAGGAGAAGCTGGTGTCCACCATGCTGGCCTCCAGCCCGCTGCTGTCCGACATCGACACCAGCATCTTCGAGGAGATCGCCGGCTCCATGCTGGACTGCCAGAACCTGATGGACGCCCAGGAGCCCAGCGAGTCCACGTCGGACTACGGGTCGACCGGCGGCGAGCTGTCCAACTACACGTCCAGCGACTCCGGTAAGCTGAGAAAAACTCATGTTGCATTCTTGGGATTCTTCCACGCGGAGATCGACCCAGACTCGTTCTGCAAAACTTTACACTCATCTTATCGGTGGGGGGGGGGGGGGGGAAATCTGCAGCAGCCTTTTATATATTTTTTTACAAGGGGAGGGTTGGAGTGGGCGGGGCCTGGGCTGTTGACTGACAGTAGATGAGTGTGTGTGTGTGTGTGTGTGTGTGTGTGTGTGTGTGTGTGTGTGTGTGACTGGTATTCAAGCTGCTCCATCCATTAAACTTTCTCATGAGTCTCGAGACCTGCCAGCGATCCCTGCTTGTAAAACGCAACACAGGAAGTGGCAGCTGGCATTTATTGAACGATCTGTTTAAGGGCTTCTTATCAGTGTGAAATACAGCCTTTCAGATTAAAAAAAAAACAACAATAATAAGTTGTAACAATCGAGCTGCCGTCGTGCTTTATAAAGGGTTTATAAAGGGTTTATATAAAGGGTTTATAAAGGGTTTATATAAAGGTTTATAAAGGGTTTATAAAGGGTTTATATAAAGGGTTTATAAAGGGTTTATATAAAGGTATATAAAGGGTTTATAAAGGGTTTATAAAGGGTTTATAAAGGGTTTATATAAAGGTTTATAAAGGGTTTATATAAAGGGTTTATATAAAGGTTTATAAAGGGTTTATAAAGGGTTTATATAAAGGTTTATAAAGGGTTTATAAAGGGTTTATAACGGGTTTATATAAAGGGTTTATAAAGGGTTTATAAAGGGTTTATATAAAGCTTTATAAAGGGTTTATATAAAGGTTTATATAAAAGGTTTATAACGGGTTTATAAAGGGTTTATATAAAGGGTTTATATAACGGGTTTATAAAGGGTTTATATAAAGGTTTATAAAGGGTTTATATAAAGGTTTATATAAAAGGTTTATAACGGGTTTATAAAGGGTTTATATAAAGGGTTTATATAACGGGTTTATAAAGGGTTTATATAAAGGGTTTATAACGGGTTTATATAAAAGTTTATAAAGGGTTTATAAAGGGTTTATATAAAAGGTTTATAAAGGGTTTATATAAAGGTTTATATAAAAGGTTTATAAAGGGTTTATATAAAGGGTTTATATAAAGGTTTATAAAGGGTTTATAATAAAAGGTTTATAACGGGTTTATAAAGGGTTTATAATAAAAGGTTTATAACGGGTTTATAAAGGGTTTATATAAAAGGTTTATAAAGGGTTTATATAAAAGGTTTATAAAGGGTTTATATAAAAGGTTTCTAAAGGGTTTATATAAAAGGTTTCTAAAGGGTGTGGCTCACATTGTTTCCTGAGAAGTGATTGTAGGACAGATAAAGGAGCGTGTAACGACCCTTTATCTGTCCGACCCGTTCAACGGCCTCGTCAACTTCCTCTCTTAACTCCTCTTTTTTAGCTTCCTGTCTTCTCTTCTCTCCGTTTCTCACAGAGGAGGAGATCGACGTGGTTACCGTGGTGCGCTGCCCCTCCAGCCCCTCCAGCTCCTCCTCTCTGCTGCCCTCATTGGACGACTTGTCTGTCCGTCAGCAGCAGCAGCAGCAGAAGAAGGAAGAGGAGCAGCGGGCTCTCCAGCGCCACCACATCGAGATCCAGCTGCAGCACAACTACGCCGCTCCCCGGCCGGCGTCGCCGCCGCCGCCGTCGTCGTCGTCGTCCAGCAAGCGCTCGAGAGGCAGCGAAGGCTCGTCGCGTCTCCACCACCACTCGCGCAGCTCGTCTTCCTCGTCCTCGTCGTCGACCTCGTTGCGGTACCACCACCACCACCACCACCACTCGTCCAGGAACTCGGCGGAGACGGAGGACGAGGAGGAGCGCCGGCGGACGCACAACGTGATGGAGCGGCAGCGGCGCAACGAGCTGAAGAACTGCTTCGTGCGGCTGCGCGACAACGTGCCCGAGCTGTCGCACAACGACAAGGCGTCCAAGGTGGTGATCCTGAAGAAGGCCCGGGACTGCATCTACGGCCTGGAGGACGTGGGACACCGGCTGCAGTCCAAAAGGGACAAACTCAAAGCCAAACAGGACGAGCTCAAAGTCCGGCTAGAGCGACTCCACAGCTAATGGACCAGCGGGGGAAAAGGGGGCGGGGCGGGTAGGGGATGGAGGCGGAGCTTTAGGTGTTTTCAGAGAAGCTATGGGAAGAGACTCTGTACAAAGACACGGGCGGGGATAAAAACAAATAAAAAGGACGATGCGTCACGCTGGAAAGCGCACACAAAGTTTGACATTTCAAAGACTTTACGGTAACGATAGATCCCGACTGTAAAACTCAAAGAACACAACACACTCACAACCTCGAGTCCATCATCCTTCATGCCTTGACTGCTGACTGTTGGAGAGCGTAGGGTGGTTTGTTTTTATTTATTTTTTTAAAAGGAAGATGGGAGTGGGCAGATCTTTATTTTTTTTTGGGGGGGGGGGGTGGCTGAACGCACACCGAACGACAACAACTCGCGTCATATTTGGTTTCTGTAAATCAGAAGTCGCCCAAATAAACCCTGGAGAGCCGCCGCAGCTCGATGTTCAGCAGTCGAATGAAACTTGAATATTGTTTTCAGGATTTTGTCTTATAGCCATATTAACCAGTGATCCCTCCACTCTTTGACAGGTGTTTTGAAGGTGGCTCTGCAGGTACTTTGGACCACAGCGCCCTCTGTGAAACTAAACTCGTTGTATAAACGTTATCGAGGTCGTTCGGCCCCTCCCCCTGACATCACTCTGTTACCAGGGTAACGCGTGTTAACGACAATACTGTATTGACCAGGTTTGATACTGTACGAAGCTCAGAGTTGGGTTCAGTTCACGGTGTTTGTTTGTTTGTTTGTTGTTGTTGGTTGGTTTTTTTTGGGGGGGGGGCATTTTAAAACGGCATTCAAGGTTGTCGTTGGTTTTTTTGTTTTGTTTTTTAGGACCGAAACGTGAACTGAACTGCGAGCGAGTTCTGCCGTAGCAAAAAATCAGCCAAAGTCTGGAAAGTAAGAAAAATAAAAAACAAAACAAACCTTTTGGATTCATTGCGTTGTTCAACGACATTGTTGCAGCGAAAATTGTATTTTAAAGGTTGTGTTTTTTATTTTAAAAAGAAGCCGCAACAGCATCAACACTGTGACCGGTGGCTCCGTTACTTAAATGGAAAAATTTAAGTAGTTTTTTTTTTTTTTGTACATGTGAATTTAAGATTGTGATTAATTTGTCGGTGGCTCTTGTTTGCCAACCTGCTATAAAAGCCATAACAATAAATATGTTCCATCAACTTATTATGAGGATGACCTTATATACGAAGCAATCACACTTCATTAAGAGATGTAAACTTATCAAGTTTTACTTTTTTACGTCAACGAGGGCCACCGACTTGGAGCGACATTCCCCTCCTGTTTGGAAAATGATGGACGGTTCTTCTCTGGTAGTTTTGTGTCTTAATTAAATTCAGATGGAGACAAATTAAAAAAAAACAGCTGGAACAACCAGGTGATATTTAAAGACGTAAAAATAATAAAACATTTATGGCTGGAGCCTGGAGTTATTTAATATCAGGGGTTTTGTGGAACTTGTAGTCCTACTTGCCGATTGTTGTTTTCCATTGGTGTACAAATGGCCAAACGTTGGCGCATGTGTCAAAATGTCTTAAATGCATCCTGTTTTATGTATTAAGAGTTCTGCCTCCTTGAGTTTGTTGGAATCAGAAAAAAAAAAGGTGTTTTGGAAGAAAACCTGTTCTGCCTTGAAAAAGCTTTTTTTTGTTGTTCAGGACTCCTCGTCTCCTCTTTTTTTTTTTTTTTTTTATTAAAATGTCTTGATTAAATTGCCGCCTTCATCCGAAAAACCGCTAGTTTCTTCAGGGAAAGCTTAAAAATTCTTCTAATCTTTTGTTAAAATTTTTCATTTTTGTAGAAGTTCAGTCACAAATGCCTTCTTGAGGATGCAGAGGTTTTAACAACCCAGCAGGAATTTAATTTTTAATTTTTTTTTAAATTTTTTTTTTTACTTTGCAAACCTACCTCCACCTGGCTGCAGTCGGGCCTGTAATGTTTTTTTTTTTTGGTCTTTTAAGCATTGTACAGATTTTTTAAATGTACATAATTTTTTGTTATTGTATCATAAATTATTTTAGTCTTATTCTTTGTTCATTTTTGAATTTGTGGAATTTAAAGGAAAGCACTTTTTTAAATATGTAATTAAAATTGAAAATGAGAGTTGGGAGGTCTGTTTTTTATTTTTTTTATTACATGTGCTCAAGGCAGAGAGATATACATACAGATATGCATCCACTTTATCAAGAGGGGTGAATGGGGGGGGGGAGCTTTGTTATTAAAAAAAAACACCTTAATAGTAAAACTGCTGAAAACCATTTTTTTAAATTGTTTTTGGAATGAAATCAGAAATAAATATGGGAGTCACTCGTAATATATAAATAGAAACGAGGATATGATGCTCCTGGAAGATTTGACCTCAAGATAACATTGAAAAGAGAATAATAAAAGGCACCAGAAGGGAGCCTTGAGGAACTCCAGAAGTAAACAGGAATCACTGATGGGCACGAAGAATTTCCTCTTTAAGATTTATAAATATATATATATATTAAATTGTTATTCATATATATATATATATAAAACTAGAATGACTCCTACACACTGGAGGATTTTCACACTTTTAACCACCTTTAAAAACGTGAGACCGCAGACACAACGACAGATTTGACTCATAATTAATATTTTGATAATTAGACCGCACACACAGCTGACAATTTCAGTCAAAAGACGCTTTAATAATGTGAAGTTGAGATCTCACCTGACACTCGCGAGATCCAACGAGACTTCCGAGCAAAACAAAACATGGAGGCGCGGCGTCATCATCATCGTCATCAGGTGGTTGGTAACACCTGTGTTGGGCTACGTTTGGCACCGACAAACAAAATAGGAGTTAAAAAAAGAAGAAGAAGGAAGTTATGGCCGAGAAGACGGACTTTTAGTGCGAATGTTTCACAGCACGAGCTGGAGGTGAGCTGTAAACAATTAATTAATGAATTGGTCGTCTTGAATCACGTGCTGGTGCTAACTACTAATACGCGCTGACGTAATTGTTATTTGAACACAGGTGAAGGGAAGAAGTGACACCTGTAGAAATGCAGTTCATACATTTCATCATTTTCATGTAATATTTTAAAATTATACACGTTTCCGTGGAAGTCAAAAGGAAATCTGCCATTTGTTTACTGAAACTGAAATCGGTAATCTCGCTCCGATCACACCATGAGAAACACAGAAGAACTCTCACCTGAACACACCTGTTACCCCCCCCCCCTTCCTCCTCCCCCTCCCAGGTCAAAAAAGAAAACGATGCGTTTCCAAGGTAAACTGAAACGGAGTATTCTGATTGGCTTGCTGCGATTTGATTGACAGGAGACTCCATTCGCTAAAAGGTTGAAATATGTATTTTAAGTTAGAAAAATAAAAACTTCAATACTTTTACTTTCTTTACAATCCATATGTGTATTTATGATCCTGAAGCTTCTGCTTGATGCCTTCGAGTACTTCTTGAACTTCCTGATTGTTTTTTTTTTTTTTTTTTTTACATTGTTTGAGATCAAGGGGAAGTGAAGGGAATTCACCAGGCCTCAAAGAAATGCTAAATTAATCTTAATAATCTTGCATCCATGAAATAAAAACAGTAGTAGTTTGAAGTGTTGTATTGAGTAATTGTGTGTGTGTGTGTGTGTGTGTGTGTGTGTGTGTGTGTGTGTGTGTGTGTGTGTGTGTGTATACGTACGTGTGCAGAGCTATGTAGGCCAAGGTGAGTAGGTGGCTGGGACTGTCAGGTGTGTCCGATAGCAGCGAACACATCGTTCCAGATGTCATAAACAGCCTTTCATCAGGCGAGCGGCAGGTTAGTCTTGATGATAACTCACTAACACACACACACACACACACACACACACACACACACACACACACACACACACACACACACACACACACACACACACACACACACTATCAGCTGCTTTCTTTTTCTTTATGTCTTCAGTAGGAACCAACACGCTGATGAATAACTGGCTTCGCTGTCTTTGTGTTTCTCATATTATTATTATTATGATTATTATTATTGTTATTTAAAAAATTTTTATCGGAATTAATTGTGATGTAAATTTGGACTCGGCTCGAGATCTCCGCGAAGGAAGATGCTATAAATTCTTCTTGAAAACCACACAGCGTTTGATATCGTTTAATTTAAAAGGGCGGAGTGTCACTTTAAAGTCAAACTGTGACGGGCCAAACCCTGTGTGTGTGTGTGTGTGTGTGTGTGTGTGTGTGTGTGTGTGTGTGTGTGTGTGTGTGTGTGTGTGTGTGTGTGTGTGTGTGTGTGTGTGTGTGTGTGTGTGTGTGTGTGTGTCATACAGTAGCTGACTGTGTTGGCTTCTTGTGTGGTTGTGACCCAAATAGCCTGACTCATTCATTCTGATCCGCCACATCACAACCGAGAGAGAGACAGAGAGACAGAGAGAGAGAGGAGTGATGGAAAAATCAAACACGAGAGAGGAAACAAAAGAAAGAAATGGAGGGAAGGAAATATGTAAACGATGGAGAGGAAAACCAGCGACGGCCAGAGAAGAATTTAGAAAGTGTTGAAAATAATGAGACGGAGAAGAAAAAGGTTGTAAGTCAACTTGATGTTTGTTGGTCGAAGGTCTTGAATGTTTCTCCATCTGTGAAATCCAAAATCTTCAGAGATTTGGTTTTTTTATTTTTACTTTTCCAGTCTGTTAATTTTTTTAAATTTTTTTTTTAAAGCTCAGACTTTGACAGATTCCTGCTTCTTTTAAATAAATAAAAAATGCCCACTCAGATCGATTAAAAAAACAAAAAACACATTTTAAGAATCAATAATTCAAATTCAGGAAAGTAAATAAACACAGGAGGATAGAAACGATAGTAATTTAAAATCAGGATGATAAACGTCACTCGACGAAGTTAAACTAAGTTTTCAGGGAGGATTAAAGTTATCGAGGAAAGTCGCACCGACTTTATCGGTGAGTTTTCAAATGTTGCTGCTGAACTTCATGAAGAGAAACGAGAGCGTTCCCGTTACGTAACGCAGATTTAGATTCTCCTGATTCTTTTTACCAATGCGATTAATTATACGGGACTTTCTGTTGTTTTTGTTTTTTTTCTTCTTCTTTCAGAAGTTCACTTTGCGGCAGCTGTTCCCAGTCGTCCTCATCATCATCATAATCATCATCATCCTCCTCTTCGTCATCTTCATCGTCACCATGCGTTCACGCTGAGACATAAAAAGCACATTTAGCCTGGACGTGACTCAACAGCCGGTAAGTCAGCGGTCCTTCGAGTTTGACACAGCTGCCCTACATTCCTCCTCCTCCTCCTCCTCCTCCTCCTCCTCCTCCTCCTCTTCTTCCCTCTCTCCTCCTCATCTGTAACCCATTACCCAGAACCCTTTGCACTTTTGCCTGGCCAGGAGCTTTCCCCCAGAGGGGCTGCTAACCAGCTACCATGATGCGTTTCCTGTTGGCACGTCAGCGGCTGGGAGCGTCACGCTTAAAATAATAAAGCTATTATATCAGAGGGAAGTCACGAGCAGTGTGTGTGTGTGTGTGTGTGTGTGTGTGTGTGTGTGTGTGTGTGTGTGTGTGTGTGTGTGTGTGTGTGTGTGTGTGTGTGTGTGTGTGTGTGTGTGTAGTCGATCTTGTTAAACTCTCATCATCACGCTGAGAAAATGACCGTCGTTCTCCGTCGGCTTGTTTTCGTAGTGAAATCATAACTTCACGCTGGAGTTTACACGGCGAGCCGAGCGGCTGAAACACGTGTTCCTCTTCAAGATCAAAACAGGTTTTTATACCCAGAAACTTGCTGAAGGTCCGATGCCGCGTTTGAGATCATCATATTATGACCTGGCGCCGTTTAACGATCAAGAACACGGTTAAGGACGAAAAACAAAATGGCGAACCGCTGCTTTGATGTAGGCTACGGCGGCTAAAAGCCTCGTCACCGTGACAACGCTGCAGATGCCATTTGCGCCACACCGGCGGTCGTCCGACCTTTTCCTTCCTCCGAGAGCTACTTTGACCAAATGAAAGTGTCCCTCGTGTTTAGTAACATTTCTTGACATAGCTGAGCTCCACCCCTCCCCTCCCTCCACCCCCCTCCTTCCCCCCAAAACAAACAAACAAACAAACAAACAGCTGAATCTGCTTCAATTCAACAGCGTGTGAATTATATATTTTTTTTCTGTATGCTTTCCGTCGGATGTTTTTCATTGATGAAGCTCCCACTACGGGGGAAAGTCTGTGAATTTTAATTGGGTAGAAATGGGAAACAGATTCACCAGGAGACTTTGGGAAGTCACTTTGGTTTTTTTTTGTACTTTCCACAATCTACTCAGAACCGGGTCGTTGTTGTTGTTGTTGTTTTCTACCGATAGATGGAGATCTACGGTTGCTATGCAGGTCGGATCGGGTTCAGGTTTGTAGAATAAGTTGTGTTTTCATTCAGGTTGGCTCTCGTGATGGCTTGATTGGATCAGGACCTTGTTGAGCCCTCAGCTTTGACTTGGTGTTACGAAGCTGTTTGATCGGGGGTGGGGTGGGGAGGGGGAGGGGGGTCGGTGCATTAATGTGCAAATGCAGTTGAGAAGATGGGGTTTATTTTTTTTGCCTGATCGTTGATAAGTTCGTTTGCTGCCATTTGACCCCCTCCCCCCCCCCTCCCCCCTCCAGTCCATCTGAATGCGTCATCGACCCCTCATTAGCACGCTGAAAGGAATCGTCTCTCTCCTTCTGTTTCGGTGTCGTTGGATCGTAGCTGCAGAGGACGAGACGCCGCCGAGTCTGCCTTCGAAGAGAAAAAAAACAAAAAACTCGGACCCTGACTCGTGTTTCTCGTGCAGGAAGTAACAGCCGGATTAAAAGTAACTGGCGCTGCTCGATAATCAAAGCAGAAGCTGCTCTGTTATCACGTAGTAGAAATAAACTCCTGACTTCTCTTTGGCCTTAATGTGGGAGCGGAGATGTCTCGTGTTTCAAACCGCGCTCGTCCTCCTGCGTCTGAATTTATTTAATCATCGGTGAATCTGGAATCCGATAGCCGGAAGCATTATGTTTTTGGGTTGTCCGTCCGTCCCGATTTCTTTTAACACGATATCGAGAGAACTCGCTTCGCTTGGTCCCAAGGAGGAGTTGATTCGATTTTGGGGGCCGAAGGGTAAAGAATGAGATTATAATCGTTTGTAAACGTGATATCTCGGCAAGGCCTCCATGGAATTTCTTCAAATTTGGCGCAAACGTTCACTTGGCCTCGACGAAGAACTGCTTAGATTTTGGAGGTGAAAGGTCACTGTGACCTCGCGTCCCTCGCGTCCCTCCCGTCCGACTGTCCACTCCCAGGAACACATTATCTGAGAAACTGCTTCAGGTTCTTTCTTCAAATTTGCCACCAATGTTCACTTCGCCTTTATTTATTTATTCTTGTCACTGCGATCTCTCTAAGGAATGTTTTGAGGGACTTTCTTCAAGTTTGGCACCAATGTTCACTCGGACTCAAAGATGAAGTGATTTGATTTTGGTGCTCAAATATCACCGTGAACTCATGAAAACACATTCGTAGTCCTCACTTCCAAATTTCATGAACTAATTATTCATCAAATTTCACATAAATGTCTAAAAGGGTAATTTATTGAATAACTCGGTGAGCAGAACGGGAAATTCTGACCATATTTCACTTTTGGTCACATAATAAATTGATGACGGTAATTTTGTGCGTCCAAACTGAAACTGTGAGTTTGTATATTTTGGTATGTACAGTATCATCAGGTTAAAGATGTGTGTGAAGCACCAGCGTGTTTTAGAAATACCTGTTTTTTGGGGGGTTTTTTTGGCCTCATTTAAGGAGACACTACTCCTCATATGTTATCAGCTTTAAACCCCCCCGATGGTAGAAAAGCTGCAGGGGGGGGGGTAACTCAGAACAATGCCTCGTTTATCCTAAAAGATACTAAAGATAGCGAGTTGCCACACATCCACACGAATCAGACGATCAAACAACGCTCACAAACTCTGGTGTTTGAAATCAGGTCGCTGCTGGTGGTGCACTTTGATCAAGCTGATACCTTTTATAATTCCTCTTTAAAGAATCGGGGTGACAGAGTTTATGTAAACGAGAGTGGTAAAGGGGGGGAGATCCCGCACTGTATGGTGGAAAAACAAATGTCTTGAGAGTCATGAAAATTCCCCCGTGACATCTGTTTATTGTGGTTGAGATCTTTTTTTAAAAGTGTGTGACGGAAACAAAAAGATCTGTTTTCAAGGTCAGCTGCAGATTCAGTTTTAGATTTGAAAAGATCTGGTTTAAAATTAAGTCAGGTGGGATTTCTCAATGTCATTTTAAGGACATTTTAGGTCACGCTTGGTCAACTTTGTTCTGAATTTAGGACAAAGCCGGCCTCAGTGTCAAACGGCGCGTTTAAACCGGAGAAAGTACGGAGGTACTGTAAATGGTTTTGAGCTGCTGACCGCATCGAAAACCGCGTCGTATTGTCGTGTAAAAACCTGGAAGCAGAAACAGTTAGAAAAAAAACACAAACCGAAGAAGAAACATTCAGAACTCTAGAACTGTTCTGAGTTCATTAGTGCCGTTGATCTTGGTACAAAAGGTCAGATTTCCTCGACTTGTATCCTCAGGTTTTAATTTCATCAACTCATCAGAGACTTTGTTTAACTCAATCAGCCTGCAGCCTTTGTTTGCTGCGTCCGTTGTAATAATGTGAAACTAGAACGCCACAAAATACGTTTTCTTAGATGCTATATTTGATGCTACATGATTTTACCTGCTTATAGAGTAAGAGAGTTCTTTTTTAATTGTAAAGAGGTTTTTTTGGGGCCATTTCTTACGGTGATTTTTTTTGTTGTTGAAAATGTAAATGAAATGGTAATTTTCCTGGTGTGATGGGCTCACCCAGGACCGGGCGTTACTGCCAGGTGTGAACGGGCCGCAGACGAAGTGGCCTCAGACCGCTGGACTCCGGTTATAAATGATCAAATTCAAGCAATGAGTGGAGGTTGTCAGCTCTTCCCTGATCACATCTGATTAGCACCTGAGCTTAATGCCACCTCCTCATCATCATCAACAAAGGCTCAGCAGCACACAACCCCACCCCACCCACCACCACCACTACCACCACCATTGAGACCAATGGGGGGCATTGGTCTCATTGAGGAGGAGCACTGTATTAGTGCAGCGGGAGGGGGGGGGGGTTCTTCCAGGGAGACAAAGGAAGGAAAAAAAATCCAGGGTGGTAAAAGAGTTACAAATGGGGGGATTAGCTGCCAGAGCTGGAAGAGTTTCATGTCCATCACAAATTCCTTTAAGTGCTCCAAATGTCTGTCACGTAACACCGGTCCAGTTTCCATCCAAATTTAATGCACATTTTGTTTTAACTGAATTTCCAGAAAATCTCCCAAGAAAAACTTTCATTTTAACGCACGACACCATCGACGACTTTTACGTGAAGGTTAGACGTCGGGCGCGTTGAGATGAATAAAGCGCAGCAAAATAATGTCATAAAAAGAGCATTGATTAAAACTCAAATGATTAAAAAAAAATGTGATGGAAATATGGCTTCTTTAAGATTCAAACATATCTGAAGTTTCGGTCTCCAGTGGAAACCTGAGTGTTAAGTCATTATTTCTCACTTTATTTTTTTTACCTTAGCTAAGTGTAGAAACCTTTGAGCCCCTTTTCAATTCATTTCCTGTGTTTTTTTTGCAACATGTGCAGTATTAGAAAAAGAAAACAGGGCTTTTCCTGAACTAATTAAGAGTAACTCTGCACCCAGTTTTATACTTTGAGCATTTATTAAAAAAAAAGAAAAAAAAAAAGGAGAAAATTCTGCACAATCTTCACTACTGGATTTCCTAGCTGGTTTTCTTTTCTTTACCCCGAAGCAACACGACCAAAGAGACGTAATGCCTCGTTTTATTTGACTTGAAAACCCCCGAACGTCGGTGGCAGTGGGCCTCATCCGTCACCTTCCTGTGGCCCCTCGGGGGACAGCAAAAGTCCCTCAAATAAAACAATAAAATGTGACGAGGGGTGAAACACCGTGACGTTCGAGGCCCTTAACCTAAACTTTAAATTCTCTAAAAGTTTCATGAGCTTTTCTGTTCTCTCGTTTTTTTTTTTTTTTAGCTGCTTTCTTTTCTGTACAGACACAAATAATAATAATAATTAAAAAAAAAAAAAAAAAAAAAAAAAAGAATTTTCCTGCCTGTATTATTGACTTTAGCAATTTCCTGCGTTTTATCGTGACCTTTTAAAGCACAACACAAACTTTTCTAAAAGGCGAACATCGATCCTTTCTTATGGATTTTTTTTCTTGAGTGATTAAAGCTGAGGTGGCGAAAAGAAACATGAATATAGACACGTGAGTCCATCATTTCTAGAATACAGTGAAAGTGGGTTCGTTATGCAGTTGGAGTTGATTTCGCGGTTGTCGGACGCAGCTGCTGCTCCTGATTGACGGAGCCTGTTGGTCCACGTCTGCTTTCTGATTGGTCTGATTGGAGACTGATGTTACCAAAAGAAAAACCACACACAGCTTATCTGTTCTCCACATTGTGTTCCTACTTTTTAGGAGGTTTTTAAACTCTTATTTACGCAGCGGTTGTGATTTTTTTTTTCTCTTTTAGTCGTCCTTTTTAGTTTGTCTCATCAGGAGATATTGCAAATATTTTGAAAGAAATTACATGTAACTTTCTAAATGTTATTCCCCCAAAAATATTTTTTGTTTTGGTTCGCTGTGTTTTAATCTCACTGCAGGTTGAAGTTTTTTATTCTGTAAAACGACAAACTTTCCTCTTTCTTCTGTATCTTGCCTCTATTTTTTATTTTTTTTATTTTGTCTTCTACCAAAACTCTACTTCCAACCCGTCGGCCATCGTGGATCAGAGTATCTCTCTTGGAAACCCTTTTTAAAACATTAAATCACGAAGTTATCGACGCCTTATTAAATGCTGCGTTTGACTTTTAAAGCACGTTTATGATGGCGGAAACACAGAAACTCCTTTCAGACATATAATACTGAATTATCCGCACTCTTCGTCAAAGAGGCAACAAAGAAAACTTTAATAAAATCAAATGAGAGGAAGGTCGAACGGCCGTCGCCACAAGATTTTTTTTGTCTTTTCTCCACACGTCTGCAAACTTCAAGCA